>NC_056731.1:612297490-612322490 GCF_019279795.1 Protopterus annectens | reverse complement strand
AAACCATCATGTTAAGGGTGTGCACACTTATGCACCCACATATTGTATGCATCTCAATCAGCATCTGCACAGCTAACACATTTGTTTGATACTGCATTTTATTCCCAGGTCATATGTCACATATCAGGTTTGTGAAATGTTAAGATATGCAGTATTGTGGCCTCATGGCTTATCAGGTAAGATGGTGCCATGTCAATAAGGGTGTGTACACTCCTCATAGCCACAGTAAGCTTTGAAGGTTTTCAGTGTTATTGTATTTTATTGCTCATACATGCACCGCTGATGATGAGATCTGCAAATCAGATATTGGGCATTCACTATTGACATCTGTCCTCATATCATCCTAGGTATGTGTCAGACAAACAAACACAGGGGCTGTGAGCAGCAGAGCACACATAACTGACACACATACACACATTCAGCAATGGCATGTACACCTGTGAGGTATGGTGCACAGTACATGCCAGGGTGCTGAACAGGTGCACAGCAATACGGTGTACATGGGTGCAGTGTGTTCCAGGGGAAGGGGCATCACCTACTAACACAACTCATGCATCACAGAGATGTATAATGTTGGTAACAGGGATTGACTATAGCTGCAGTGCATGCTGCTGGGTGCCATATGTCATGCATGTTGACAGTTGGGTAATGGGAGGTCTGTGTGTACTATCTTTGTGCTACCTCACCTGTAACCTGTGTGTGTGTGTGAGTGTGTGTGCGTGTGTGTGTGTGTGTGTGTGTGTGTGTGTGTGTGTGTGTGTGTGTGTGTGTGTGTGTGTGTGTGTGTGTGTGTGTACAGTTAAGCAATGATGAGCAGGTCTTAAACTGTGTTTCTTGTTTTCCCCTCACAGGTGGCGAGGTGGGTCAGGATCCTTCCTGCAGGCAAACTGATGTTAGTGCCCATACAGACTCTGACAATGATGATAGGTATGGTGAGGCACAGGCAGGGTTTTCAGGGGCTGAAGCTGTGCCATCGGTTGACATCCCACTGTTATCCACCCCATCCCCGCACACAGTCACATTGCTTATACATACCCATCACCAGTGGCCATAGATGAGGGACAGTTGGCGGGTGGTGGCATGGGACAGGACAGTGTGGTGACTATGGCAATGGGTGTCTGGACAAAGCAGCCATATCCAGATGACTGGTGAGATACCACACAGACAGATGTACAAGGGTGCTCGTAGGAGGGCTGCTGGTCATCATGCCCCCAGCAGAAGTGCCACAACAGGTGTCACCAGATGCATGTTTCAGGCCATCATGGAGTTACAGGCATGTATGGAACGTTATACCAGACAGGGTCTGAGGCTCCAGAGGGCTACTCATTCTGCTGTTATTGACAACATCTGTGATCTTGCAGGTGCCCACCGTTATTTTGCAGAGGTCCTGGATTGACGGTTGGGTGAGATGGTGGGAATCCTCAACTGTGCAATGTCTGTGCTTGAGCATATGGTGGGAGTAGTGTGACAGCCATGTGGACGTAGGTCACCAACACCAACAGGTGGAGGTCGACGATGACGTGTAACAAGTCAGAGCTGCTCCCGTAATAGCAGTACCAGCACCAGCACCGCAGAGGGGGGGGGGCGCTGTATACACCACAACATAGCAGGCCACATGCACATGGACTTGGCCTGTCCCAAGAGGGACCCAAATCCAGTGGGCATTTGTCATCATCAGGGGAGAGTACCATATCTGGCCTTGTAGCTGGTATGCCCTTGGAATCCTTGGCAAGCACAGTTCTCATGTCCATGGCCAGAGACAGTGAACTGCACACCCTGCCAGGTAAGGTCTGCAGCTGTCCAACAAACCTTTGTATAGGGCAGCCACATGGCAGAAATGTGTGCATGCATACACACACACACACACACACACACACACACACACACACACACACACACACACACATCAGCAACACAGCTAGGGCAACCCCATACCTACACATATCACACCTGCACAGACCAACAAATAATGAAACCCCCTAACACACATACATGATGTCAACCAAACAGTTCAGCCTAGGTCTCTGGCAAACCCACAACACACCCTGTGCACATGATGATACCTGTGCCACATCCCTGTCATCCATAACATCGATGCAGGGACAGGCTAATATGGCTCTGATGCACAGGGTGAATTTACTAAGATGTACCAATGTAATGCTGTGTAACATGTTTTCAGTACTAAAGTTTAATGCTTACATGTCAGGATGTGTAGCTGTCCAGCCATGATGCATTATAGCTGTTATTAACACTGACTGATTGTGGTCTCCACAATGTATTCTGTTTGGGTTGTAGGTGTCTATGTGTCAGCAGGATGTTGGTCTGCTGTTGTTTCCTATAAGGGGTATGGCACTGTGGTGACACCTTGATTGTGCCATATCCTGTGTACAGCTGAACACAAGTCACAGGTCTATATAAGAGTTACTGCATGTGCCGCATGGCTGATAGTTCTGAGGGGTGTATACAGGTGAGTGCATGGTGGCGGATGTCAGCAGCCCTTCTATAGTGGACAATGGTAAGTGTACTGGGTGCTACACACATACAGAGACTTTGGCGTTGATGCAATACACAGAGAATGTTGTACACATGGATGTATGTACTTTTGCGGGGAAACCATTTTAGCCTATGTAATTCCACCAAGACAGAATAGGCACAACATCACATCAGGAAATAATCAGTCTGCTAGTTTAATGTCATTAACAACGGTACTGGCAGGGTATATGTCCCCTTCCCCAATGTAGTGCAATCCTCGTCTTGGTAAACATAGGTGTGCTGGTGTGGGTGGCACAGCCCAACCCTTTGGAGGGTGTGGGGTGGTGTAGAACTGCAGATAGTGTGATTGACAACTACTGAACCTGTTAACATGAACTGTACATTATTACAGCCGACTAAGTGGGGGGATACACACAACAATAACCCCAATGATGGTGTCTGTGTCTGCAAGATCCACACCCAACTATATATACTAACCCCAGTATCGCTGTACAGCGATACAGTGTGGAAGAGGACATTTACACATCTACTACTAGTTTTGATGGAATAAATTTCCCTGCAATACCAGACTACAACTCTTACCACACTTTTCGGCCACCAAAGCAAGACCAAAACACTAAAGGTGGAGGAGTGTCAATATTCACCAAGGATATTCACACCACCAGGCTAGTTGCCCAACACAATGCAACTGAAATTATCCAGGTGCAACTAACACTAGGTAAGACTGCAATCCAAATTGTAGCTTGCTACAGATCCCCCACCATACCCCAAGATTCTCACTACACCTTTCTAAACATATTGGAAAATATTAAGATAGAACCAAACACCCTAATACTGGGTGATTTTAACTACCCTGCCATTAACTGGGAAAACTATTCATGTACCAACACATTTGCCCAACGGTTCTTGGAATTCATAAATTCCAACGCCCTGGATCAACTAATCCATAGTCTCACCAGTGGCTCCAATATCCTAGACCTGGTCATTACCAACATGGGAAATCGATGCTCCACACCTATGGTCACCCCCTCGTTAGTCAGGTCTGACCATAAGCAATCACCCTTAACATCCACATCTGACCCCCACCCCCCAGTAAGGAAACCTCCATAAAAAACTTCTCCAAAGCCAACTTCATGCTACTCAAGTCAGAAGTGACAAACTTCATGACACCCATGCAGACGGGAGCTGAAAGTTCAACTGCTGAATCCTACACTAACGCACTGTATGAGCACATCCACTCATGCATAAATCGTGCCATCCCAAATAGAACCAAGATGCTCTCATCCAAAAAAAAAGAAGTCAGTCTGGTGGTCCCCTGCCATAAACAAACTTTACAACAAAAGGAAGAAACTGTTGCAGAAAAGAGGAAAATCCCAGGATGCAAAAAACTTCCTTATCAGCCTCAGTAAGAAACTGAGATCCCTCATAAAATCCTCCAAAGCTAGTTACAAAAATAAAATTGCCAAAGATTCCAAAGACAACCACAAGGCATTCTATAACTATGTCAAGAATCTAAATGGCAATGCTCAGATCGGCTCTGAGCTAAAACAGAATGGCATTAAATATACTGATCCCAAGGATATTGCCAATATCCTGACAGATCGATTCAGTGCCAACTTCACCCCCTCTCACCCCCTAAATGGCCCATCTCAATACCGGAAGATTGCCAAATTCCGGTAATAACGGCCATACAGGTAAAAAACGCACTCTCCAAAGCTAAGAATACAGCATCCGTGGGACCAGATGACATCCCGGGCTGTGTACTACATTTTATTTTATTTTATTTATTTTACATTTGTTGACCGGGCTAGTCCAACTGGATATATGTCCATTTTCAGTGGAGGCCCGGGGAGAAAAGCTCCAATGGTTATAACAAGTATAGGGAATACAAAAAAATAAACAAAGCAAAACAAAACAAAAATTAAGCATAAAAGATAATCAGACTTTAGTATAGGTAATTTACATGTCAGAGGAAATATACATAACAAGATAGTATTCCTAAGAAAAAGTTATTAAATAATTGCAATACGCAATTGATAATATCAAAATGTAGTGTAAATAATACATAGTCATATTTTTTTTTTTTCCATAGTATATATGAGATAAGTTATATCCACAAGGATGTTATGTCAGTGGGGATCAGTCAGGATGTAGTATAGAGAGAAGGAAATATTGAGGTAGAGGAAAGGAGGAAGAAAGGTTAATCAGGATTGGTACAGGAGCAAAGCCAGTGTTTATTAAGATGGATTCTCAGTTGTTTTTTAAAGAGTGGAAGAGTGGACAAAGATGAGATATTGAGTGGAAGTTTGTTCCACATTTTGCCAACTGTGTTGGAAAAAAGACAATCTCCTGCAGCATTATTGGGTTTGGTACTATTAACTAGTAGTTTATCTGAAGAACGTAGTTGTCTCAGATTGTTGTAGGGAGTAAGGAGGTTAGAGAGTATTGGTGTTTTGGATGGTTAATATAGAATGTTGTGAGCTATTAAGAGCCGTTGATAAATAAGCTTGTTAGGAAGTTCAAGCCAGTTTAGTTGTTTTAAGTTCAGGCAGTGGTGTGTTCTAAACTGGGATCCTGTGGCAAATCGAGCAATATTATGGTAAGATGAAGCAAGTTTCTTAAGGTTACTCTTAGAGAGATTTGTGTAAATAGGGGAAGCATATAGAAGGGTAGAGAGGAGGTGAGATTGGGCTAAGGTGGTCCGGGCTTCAGGTGTAAGGAAGGATTTGATTCTGTAAAGGGATCCAATCTTTGTTAACTACTTTTATTGTGTTATTGATGTGACAGTCAAAGTTAAGATTATTGTCAATAGTAATACCTAGTAGTTTTGTAGAAGAATCAGGAGTAATATGATTGTTATCAGTGGAAGTAATAGAGAAGTTTAGGGAAGTAGCTTTGCGGGTAGGTGCAAACAGTAGTAATTTGGTTTTCTTGGGGTTAAGGAGTAGACAACGGTCAGAGAACCACTGTTCAACAGTGGTAAAGGTTTTTTGGGTAAGAGGTTGAAGTTCCGCTTGAGAAGAAGCAGTGCAGATTATAGTGGAATCGTCTGCATATTGTATGCAAGTGGTGTTAGGGATAGCTGATTGGAGGTCATTAATAAAGATAGAAAATAGAAGTGGGCCTAAGATAGACCCTTGAGGTACTCCTATAGAGATAGGAAGGAGGGTAGATAGTGAACTTTTCCAGAGTACTGCCTGCTGACGATTTTCAAGATAAGAAGTAAACCAAGTTAAGGAGGAGGGATCAAGTGCATGAGATTTTAGTATGTACAGAAGAAGTTTATGATTAACCATATCAAAGGCTTTTGATAGGTCTATGAAGAGAGAAGATGAGAGTTTATTGATGTTACGGTTATAGTTGATGGAGTTGGTAAAGGAGAGTAATGCAGTAGTGGTGCTGTGGGAAGGTCTGAATCCATGTTGACTATTGGCAAGTAGGTTATTGTGGAGAAGGTGGTTTAGTAGTTGTTTATGGATACATTTTTCCATGATTTTAGCTATAGGTGATAATAGTGCTATGGGACGAAAGTTAGAGAAGTCATTAGACTTGCCCCCTTTGTGAAGGGGAATGATGTGGGATATTTTCCAGATAGAAGGGACAATACCCTCCTTTATAGATCTATTTATTAGGATGGCAATGGGATAGGCAGTGGCTTTAGCTCCTATTTGCAGGTATTCTGCAGGGAGCTTGTCTGCAGATGGGGTGGTAGGTTTTAGTTTTTGCAGTAGAGATTGGATATAGGAGGTAGATACAGGTTGTAGGTGAAGGGGAGGAAGAGTAGTTTTTGAGCTAGGTAAGAGTAGTTTAGAAGTGTCAGAAGAAAGGTGGTTTGCAAGTGTTTGGATGGCATTGGTGAAGAAAGAGTTAAAGTCATTGGCTATTTGTGTGGGATTATCTGGGTCAGAATCCTGAGGGTTCAGTGTGATTGCTTGGCCAGGGGATAGAAGATTATTAATACTAGTCCAGAATTTTTTTGGTTCTTTTATGGTGTTTTTCTGTAGTTGAAAGTAATAGCTCTTTTTATCTGTCAGAATAGCTTTTTTGGTGCTGTTTCTCAGCTCCCTAAAGTTTTGGTGGTCAGTTTGGTTTTTGGTAGACCGCCATTTATCCCAGGATTTATTTCTGAGAATAATTTTTTGCTTCGTATTCTTGGTTAGCCAGGGTGCTGCTTTTGTTTTGGTTCTAATGGTACGGCTTGGGGCATGGTGATCTAGGATAGATAGGAATGTAAAGTTGAAGTATTCAACTGCTTCATTAAGTGGGAGATGTTTCAATGGGGCCCAATTACAATGTATTAGTTTGGCTAGAAATTGTGTAGAGTTAAAATGTTTTTTTGTACGTAGAGTTTTATATGTGGTAGGTAAGGTTAGGTTAGTTTTGTATCTAATGATATAGGTTAGAGAGTGGTCACTAAGATCATCTGGAAGGATGCCTGTGTTGTAGGTTTGTAAGGGAGTATTAGTAAGAATCCAGTCCAATGTGGTTTCAGTATTATTGGTTTTATTAGTTCTAGTAGGACTATTAATGAGTTGTTTGAAGCCATATAGGTTGATATGGGAAGTGGGGTTATTACTGTTACAGGAATGCCAATCTATGTTAAAGTATCCTAAGACTAGTGTCTCTTGAGGGAGTTTAGTTGATAGTAGGTCAAGGATGTGTTGAAGGGTGTTGATATTATTTCCAGGAGGGAGATAAGCACAGATGATATTTATGGATTTAGTAGTATTGACTTGAAGTTTCGAACTGATAACTTCAGCATTATTGTCAATGGTAAAAGTCAGATTTAAGGTACTAATTTGGAGTTTTGTTTTATACAGAATTGCTACCCCTCCTCCCTTTTTGGCAGTATGGTCGAGTCTAATGATGTTATAACCAGGTGGGGTGATTTCACTGTCATTAATTGAAGGCTTTAGCCAAGTTTCAGTTAAACATAAAATATCAAATTGATAGACTTCTAGAAGGGCATGAAGTTGACTAGTTTTGTTACAGATACTTCTTATACTGATTTGGGCAATAGACAGAGAATTGGTGGGTTTGGAGAATGAGAGAGATGTAGTTTTGTTTTGTATTTTGTGTGTAATGGTTTCATTATGATGTGGGCCTGGATTAGGATGAATATCTCCATCCAGTAGAAGGTGGAGGAGTATGAAATATTTTTGTTGTGGAACTTTATAGGAGGAGTCAAATATTTTCCTGGTTCTAGGTTTCTTGAATTTGAATTGTGCTAGTCTATGGTATTTGGCTAATAGGTAGTTGGCATGTATGGTTGGGTTTAAGAAGGTAGGAGATAAATGTGTTGTAGAGGTAGAGGTGTATTTTGAAGGTATTGAAAGAGAAGAATTAAGTGGATGTTCATAAGAGATTAAGAGGTAAGTAGATATAAGAGAAGATATAAGTAGCAGATGGATAAGTGTTTTAAGTTGTGGATGGATGGATGATATAGGCATATTACGTTATATGGAGATTAGTAAATAGGTGAGATATAGTTTAAAGGTGTGGTGTGGGGTAGATGTGATAGTAGAAAGATAGGGGATAAGGTGGGTTTGTAAAGTAGTGGGAGAGGTGTTAAGATAGGGGAGGTGCTAGGTGAACTGGCACCTCACCTAAGTGTCATGTTTAATCATAGCCTCACCTCAGGTTTCGTGCCCACTGAGTGGCGCAGACCTACAGTTATCCCACTCCACAAGGGGGGATCCACCTTAGATCCCAGAAACTACCATCTCATCAGTCTGACAAGCCTTATCTGCAAGGCCATGGAACGTATTATCATGGAACTTATAAACAAAGACATTGGCAACCTTCAAACACTGGACCCCACCCAGTTTGGGTTCGTGAAGGGCCGATCTTGTCTCCTGAACCTGATTGACTTCTTCGAATCAGTCTCCAGAGTCATTGACAAGGGTAAGGTGGTCCACACAGCCTATCTAGACCTTGCCAAGGCCTTTGACACCATCCTCCACTCTGGAATCATAGATAAACTTACTAAGCTGGGCATTAATCCCTACATCACCCAATGGGTTGCTAACTGGCTTACTGATAGAACCCACACTGTAAAAGTAGCCAACTCCAAATCCAACTCCAGACAAGTGACAAGTGGAGTACCTCAGGGTTCAGTCCTGGGACCGCTCTTGTTTGGCATCTACTTCTCTGAAGTACAGACCAACACTAAGGGACTCTGGATAACAAAGTTTGCAGATGACTGCAAACTGGGAGCCATTATTGAATCCCCAAATGATGTGGATACTCTACAAAAGGGCTTTACAGAAACAGATACTTGGTGCCAGAGCCATGGGCTCAAGCTCAATTCCAAGAAATGTATAGTTATCCCCTTTGGGAAAAAACATGTATCCGTGAATTACCATGTAGGTGGCAGTACACTAAACACCGAAAGTGTGATAAGAGACTTAGGGACACAGGTGGACAGTGGTCTCACCTTCGATAACCACATCGCCACAACAGTCAGGAAATCCTTCTATGTGGCACACCTCATCACTAAGGGCTTTTCATCCAGACAAAAGGAGGTCATTGTCCCACTGTACTCATCCCTCATTAGACCCATTATAGAATACAATGCCCTGTTTGGTATGTACCTCTCAAGACATCTGCAACAACTGGAAAGGCCGCAGAAATACCTCACTAAAAGAATCACAGGCCTAAAGCAGATGCCCTATGCTGACCGCCTTAAAAAACTCCAGCTATACTCTGTCACATATCATCTACTCAGAGGCGATCTTTGCTTAACATACAAGGCCATGTCAAACCCAGAGCTGCTGGACATGCTACACTTAAAGAAATCCCAATCCCTCAGAGCCACACGCTCCAGGGATCTAAACCTTGTCATCACAATAACAAAACATGCTGGAGGGATAGGTTCCTGACCCAGAGACTCCCCAGACTCTGGAATAGATTGCCCATGCATGTCAAGCAGAGTGCCTCTTTGGTCCTCTTCAAAAGGAACCTTGACGATTGGATGGGAGAAAGGAAATTCACCCCGAGGATCACAACAGGGGTCCAGGGAAGTAAATAGTGTGGGAAGAAATAGCCAGGGAATTGTTATGGCTAGGCTTGTACAGGCCCTAGGGCTGATAGCCTAGTACCAACCTATGAACCTATGAACAAGATGATACCTTTAAAATGTTAGTATTTGCCAGTCAGTTCTCGGACAGATGAGTTCCTGGGAGATGTATTTTCTGCAAAATGAAGTAGATCCCTTCACATACACACACACACACTCTTACTTGGCAATACTGAGAGTAGAACCCCTACCTAGGTACTTATTGCTACTAATGTGTGTCGCCTTAATTGCACAAATCACACAACTTTTAGGATGAGGTGTGTCCCAGGTTACTTGTTAAGTGAAGAACATCACCAGGCCTTCTACAGTATGGTAATTCGGGATGTACTGGTTGTTTATGAAAAATACATAGTGTGACTTACTGTCATATACACATTGACAAACACATAACAGTCATAGACACATCTGTGAGACCTGGGTTTATCAGTGCTAACTACCTTGTCAGTGAGTCCATTCTGTTACAGATAATTTGCACACAGAACATGCATCATTGGGCTGGATAGTGTAATCAGTTTCTTGTATGGTTGATGGTGACAGTGGTCCCCAAACAGTAGTCCTTTGGACATGTACTGGGGGTACCATGGTGTAAAGACAGTATACCCAGCAACCACACCCCACACTGGATATTTTACTCACTGAAACCCATGATAATACTCTCACATACCCACAATCACACATTGACCATGACTGCAATACAACCCCTTGTCTATCTCAAGAGTGCTACTACAGGGATATGCATCTATTGCACATGCCACAGGGATAGTAGGGTGATGGTTTTTCATTGTTCTCCTACGGTCAGCAACATCATTATCCCTTATACAGTAATGCAAGGTGTATTGCATTAGAAGAATGTGGCCTTAGAATGCTGTATCCTACAAATATACACATTTGCACACATACACACACTTGCCAGGACTCAGAGGGTAACCCATGCCTATCTACCCATTTGTACAACAGCATTGTGCTGGTACTGCAAGCTTCAGGTAGCCCATACGGTGAAGAGTATATCAAGGTACATGTAAACAGCAGCATCCATTTCTAACTATGGCAATAGGGGGTGCAGTGGTTGAGAAGGCCCTCAGGGTATTATCAACTACAGGTTTATAAACTCACAGACACTGTTATTCCCAGTAATGCACACTGACACTTTTGTCAGTACTGGGGTCCATAGGCCCAGGTGGTCCTAGGTGTGTACCAGGATATTGTCCATGGAGAGATGAGAAGAGTAGGGAATGTGGGTAGAGCAGAATCATGCCACCTGCCATTTGTCAGCAGGCCACCTCTCAACTGATGCCATGTGAGTGATCCTCAGGGTGAGAGTTAAATGCAACATCCAGTCATCTGGTTGCCTCTTGCAGAGGGCCAGTGAGGTGCTCCAATTGACATGTATGAAACATATATTACATAACATGTTCAGTGTCTGTCTTGGAGGCCTATACCCAAGCATGTTCTGTTGACTGTGGCAGTGTAGTTGAGGTATCCATGGCATGTGGTGCATACAGGGTGGGGTTTCCTAGCTGTGGCATTCATAACACAGATAGGTAGACTTGTCAGTGTCAGTCAAGCATAGATTGCCTGTAGGCAGACAACATGGATACCTGACATCTGCACATCTGTACAGAGGACAGACAGATATCAGCTAGCCAACTGGTTATGCATTAGGATGAATGTTTTGACAGATAGATGTCTGACACTGATAGGTATGCCATTACTACATGACAGCAGCCCTCAATGACATGTCCTATACACACAGTAGTCTACAGTTAATATCCACATGTCAGATCAATATCCAATAGCAAATACTTAATGACATGCAGCTCACACACCAAGAACATGATAGGACTCAGAGTCCATCTTTGCATGCAGGGGTGTTTGGTTCCAGTAAAACAATCTACAATCTACTCTTACTTGGGAAAGCACTGTTAACAGTAGAAACATAATGATACACTACATGCCAGTGTAACTGCATATAACCTGGGATACTACCTATGTATGAAACATATTCAAATGAAAAAGAGTGTTGTACAAGCCATATATACTCAGGTGTCCCAGACAGTCGACTCACACCCCTTGCTACTGTAATGACAGCACATAGAAGCATGTTATGTACATGGAATTAAATACACTTATTAAAGATGTCATTACCCTGCTATTTTATCAGACTGGAATGTAATCACTGGTTACCAGGGCTGAGCTATGCTTAACAGGTGTAAGTATTGCATGAATGTAAATGCTAAGCAGATTTGCGCACTGGTAAGCAAAGCCTACATGGTGTAAGCAGCTTTTTCATTTAACCATAAGTTAGCAGTGCTTACCATCATGCAAACCTGTGCAAACCCACTTAAAGCTGCTCAAAATTGCTTTAACTACTCTGTATCCAACAGTCCTTGCTCTGCCTAGCAACAAAATAAACAGCCCCTGGAGCGCTTGAACCCTGGACCCTGCACACTTTAGACACAGCATTTAACCAATAAGCCATCACAGCTATGAAGAGCTTGGTTGCTTTTTCCAATATATCTGTCAGTACACATACTGAATAGTAGTGAACAACTTCTTTGACTTCTGCAATTGTGTAGTACTTGTTAGTGAAAATATTGTTGAATCAGTATGTTGTTGTATCTATATAAAGACATATCAGATAAATATGGTGGGATACGTCTGGGAAGGTAAATACAACACTCATGTTTACACATAAGGATATGGATATATACACATATGTAGAATTGTAGCTATATGTATATATGTACATACACATATATATTTATATTTGTATTTATATATTTCTGTACATTGCTTTATATATATTCATAAATATATATATATATATATATATGTGTGTGTGTGTGTGTGTGTGTGTGTGTGTGTATATATATATATATATATATATATATATATATATATATATATATGTATATAATACATGTGTGTTTGTGTGTGTATGTATATATCTATCTATATCTATATCTATATATATATATATATATATATATATATATATATATATATATATATATACACGCACACATATTTGTAAATATATATATATATATATATACATATATATATATATATATATATATGTATATATATATGTATTGTTGTTTCTTTAATTTAACAGCATTAGAAAGTGAAGCTTTAGAGCAGTTGCCGAGGCTGGATAGTATTAGTATTAGACCAGCTGATAAAGGGGGTGCTGTTGTTGTTCTAAACAAGACTGACTATTTAAGCTCTGTGCATGAAATGCTTTTAGATATAGATACATATGTTTAAATAGATACGAAGGATATTGATAAAAGCTTAAGTACTATTAGGGAAGTACTCTATGAGTTATTGATGTATGGGTTGCCGGATTTTGATCTTTGAGTTTTTGTTGGTGGAACATCCTTTAATACCAACATTTAATGGATTACCTAAGATACATAAAATTCTGTTGAAACCTCCTATGCGACCCATAGTATCTGGGTGTGGTTGGGCAACTGAGCCCCTTTCTCAGTATGTAGAAAACATGCTAAAACCTCTACTAGAGGAGGCCCCCTTGGTTCTAAAAGATACACAACACTGTCTGGTGACCTTATTTGAAAATGTACAGGGTCTTGATCTGACAGAAGTACTGTTAGTTACATTAGATGTCAAAACGTTATTCATGGTAATCCCGAATATAGAGGACATTGATGCAATTAGACTTTATTTGGCACACCATAGCTAATATAGTCATAATATTGTAACCGTGATTTGTACATTGTTGGACCTGATTTTGAATCATAATGTCTTTCTTTTTGATGGTTGTTATTTTTTGCAGAAACAAGGGGTGGCTATGGGTACCCCCTGTGACTACACCTATGCCAATTTGGTGTTGGCACAGTGGGAGAAAGAACACATACTGAATGTTAACATCTTTAATGACTTTCTAATGTACTATGGTAGGTTTGTCAATGACATCCTTCTGTTATGGAAAGGGGATGATACACAACAGAATAGATTTACGGATTACCTTGAAAGCACTACTAGCTACCTTAGATTTGTCATGTACTGGTCACTAACTAGCATAGACTTTTTGGATGTCCCATTGTATAAAATGCTCTGGGTAGGCTTGATACCAAATGCTTTAGGAAGGCATGCTGGAAGAATAGTATATTACATAAATCCAGCATGCACCCTTCTCATATTTTCCCAAACATTGCAAAAGGACACTCTTTGAGGCTTTCATGCCTCAGTACTGATGACAAGGGTATGACTGAATCCATCAATAATTTCTTACATGACCTTTCAGATAGGGGATATCCGGACATGGTTACTGCCAATGTTTGTAAAGGGGTACAAGCACAGAGGGATCATAAAGGAGCCCCCTATTTTTTCAGTAAACACAGGAATTGCAATAGTAGACATCATAATAATAATTTGAGTCACAGATGTTCCAATATGCTTCTCATGTAGTCCAATAATGTTTTTGAATTTTGTGATATTTTCAAAAAGAATTGGTCTAATTTATCAGGTGATGAAGTTATAAGTTAAGTAGTTGGCTGCCATCCTAGTTTTATTTTTAGGAATAATAAAAGTTTGAAGAGGATGTTATGCTATGGCCTTAGAGCTGTAGTGACTGATTCTCCACATGGCTTTGGAACTTTTTCCTGTGGAAAATGTAAAGCCTGTACTTTTATAGTCAGAGAACAAGTATTTATTCAGCCTAAAACCAGGAGAGAATTTATTCCAAGATTTTTTGCCACGTGCAACAGTAATTGTCTTGTTTACTTAGCAACCTGCACGCAGTGCCTTCGTTTTTATGTAGGTAAGATGATGCGCAGGTTTAAAGAAAAGATTTTGGCGCATGTTGGCAATATCAGAGACAATATCACTATTGATGCTTTAGCAACACACACAGCTAAAACAGGACACAATATTTTTTGCTTTAGAGTCCTACAGTTAGTTAACCCTGGTATGAGGAGTGGTGATGTGAATAATTTTCTGGAGAATTTGGAAGTTAAGTGGGCAATAGCACTGCAAGCTCACAAAGAACCAGGGCTTAATGCTAATATTCCTTTAAAGCCAGCATTAATAAGAGTAAGTGAATTTGATTTGGTGTTTTTAGTCACATGTGATTTTACTTTCTGTATAAATCATTGGTTTTAGTTGTTTCTATGTGGATCTGAAGAAGCGGTAACTCCGTAAAAGCGCTTATCCTTTCTTTTTAATAAAGAATCTACAAAGGACGTTTCTTGGCCTGCATTCAACTCTGTTGGTTTGCTCACATTTTGTTTTTCTTATTATGGCAAAATGATGATTTTGGTTTAAAAGCTTAGTTCCAGCTTTTTTTCTTATTTTCAGGCCAATCCTGTTTGCGCACCGCTGCCCTATGCTTAAACTGCCGAAATCGGCCAAAAAAAGTTATTTTTTATAATTTTGAAACTAGTTTTCATGCCTATGGCCATATATTTGGCCATTGGCATGCCTAACCTTTATAATGCATGTTTTTTTACGAGCTGTCATGCCTCCATTATTGTAGTTTGCAGAAATGTATTCCGCTGCTGGCTGAATACATTTCTGCAGTCTACACTATTCCTGCACGGATGCCTGCCTGCTTCCTGGATCACTAATTCACCTCATTTGCATGGTTTTCACTAGAAAATGAAGTAATTAGCATACAGGGGCTGTGTCCGTGCAGGAATTATGCAGGAGCGCTCATGCATGTCCCGGGATCTCATTCCTGGATTGCACATCGGCCATATTGCCTGTAGCAGCTCTTGCACTATTCCTGCACACCATGCAGAGCTTGCTGAATCCTGGGGGGAAACTCTCTCAGTAGTGCTATCTGGTCTTGTGTTGATACAAACAGACTTAACTTAGGATAACAGAAGAAAACAGAAGCATTAGAGGTTTAGTAATATGTTCTGCAGCTCTTTTTATTTCCAGAAAGGTGACAACATGTGATTGATGTTGGATAATTAGAAAAGAGCATCAAGACTCAAGGGTCAGAATTGGTTTATGGGTAGTGCTATGAGAGTTACTGAGAAAATATGCATACAAATAGCACAGTAATGATAATTCTGAGTTAGACAAGTAGAACATATGGCTTATGCAGGTGCAGTTAATGCAGGCAAAAGGGTACTGGATTTGGAAGAGAATACAAGGAAAGAAAGAACAAATGGAGATATAGACATTGTTAGAGACAGAGAGATTGAGAGAGAGAGAGAGAGGGAGAGGGAGAGAGAAAGAAGGGGATTTTAAGAGCTGAACTTTATAGAAAGTGTTTTTGGGGAACTCATCTAAATCCCAGAGAATACTTGTTATTAGATTAAGACAGCAGAAGATACAATTTATGGTTTATCAGATTAGTAGTCCACCTACTGCACTAATTCATGAGGATCCAATTGGTATCCTACAGACTTTTCAGGGTTTTTACACCAGGCTTTATTGGAGGGTGGAGGAACCAAAAGTTGGAAAGGAGGGACTGGATTTATTTATGAAAGAATGTGAGTATCCTAGACTTCAGGTTTATCAGACTGGAACTCTCTTAACCCTGGTGAACATGGATGAATTAAATTAAATTAAATCTGGTACTGAATATATCTCCAAGGAGTAAGTGGCCAGGCCCAGATATCATATTGTTGGAAATGTACCAGGTGAGAAGGAGAATGAATAAAACAAAAGTTATTGGCAATGGTAAATTACATATTATGGTGGGAGCAGGTTCAAAGCTTGTGGAAAGAGGTAATCATGGTGTTGCCAGAGAAGGGAAAAGATTTGCTAAACAGTAGTTCTCATCACTAATATTATAAAATCGTGAAAGTGCTGTTGGCATCCAGTCTGACATCAGTTTTGGCAGACTTGGTTCACATGGAGCAGTGCGCATTTTTAGCCTTAAAAAAGACAGTTTTTTAAGTTATGAAGGCATTCCGTATAATTTGGGAAGCCCATATAATGCAAAGGTCTTTGCTGGTAATCAGCCTGGATGCTGAGAAGGCTTCTGACAAAGTGAGTTGGGAATATTTCTTTAAAATACTGTTGAGAAACCTTCACAAAGAAGACAATGCGTATAATAAAATGAATGCCAAGCTTTCAGCTTTATTTCTTCTGTACAAGAGTACTTATCAAGATTTTCTACTCTACCCTTCTGGCTTGCTGTTTATCTTGAGACATTATTGATGACAGTCATTTAGGCTGATATGAGAGGATTTGTGACTGAGGGAGAAAGAATAAAATTGACATTGTATGTTGAGGATTTGTTGGTTTATTTAAGCAAACTGGAAGCTCATTTGAAAAATGTATTTGTTCAAAAATTATAAAACACAGGCATTGGCAGTTTAGTCTGCTCCCTCTTCTAGTTTAAAGGGTTGCTGTCTCCTTCTGTTGAAATTAAAAACAAATATTTAGGTGTGCTCTTGTCAACCTTCTCCAAAGAATAAGTGAAGACGTCTTACTCAAAATTAAAAGAAAAGGGTAAAGATTGATTAGGGAAATGGATGATGGTTTGATGGGACTGGAGATGGATCAGAGGATACAAACAATAAAAATGTTTGCACTTCACATGGCCCATATGATTCTAAGCTACTCCTGTTAATCCAGTGAAAACTTTTTTTTTCCAAGGTTTTAAGAATGTTATTTCTGTATTCATTTGTCATAGTGGTGGTAGTAAGCCAATGGTTTCTTGGAAGAAGTTGGTGTTATCCAAGGAAGGAGGAGGATGTAGTCTGTCCAACATATCTGGATACCAGAGAACACTGCAGTTAAGGGTATTATCCATCTGAGTTACATACAGCAGCTCACTGATATGGAATGAAATGGGTTTGATCTTGAATGAGGGCAAAAGAAAAGGCCCAACAAATGTGAAATTATTATTATTAGGAGGAATGGACACTTATTTCAGTGGTTAGACAAGCACTACTATTTCAGATACTACATTCAGTTATTATGAGCCTCTGCCTTTCTTACCTAGCCAATATTTGTGTAGGTTTTCAAGGAAAAAAGAGTTGAATCATAGAAAAACTCACTAAGCTTGGCATCAACACCTATATCACTAGGTGGGTTGCAAACTGGCTCACAGATAGAACCCACAGTGTGAAAGTAGCTGACTCCAAGTCAGACTGCCGATTAGTCATGAGTGGAGTACCATAGCATTCGGTCCTGGGTTCTCTCCTGTTTGGTATCAACTTCTCTGAAGTCCAGGCCAACATGAAGGTACTCTGGCTGACAAAGTTCGCTTACGTTTGCAAGTTGGGAGCTATTATTAACTCCCCAAGTGATGTTGACATCCTACAGAATGGCTTCATTGTGACCAACGACTGGTGTCAGAACCATGGCCTTAAGCTCAATGCCAAAAAAAGTGTCATCATCCCCTTTGGGAAAAACCCAGTTCCCATGAATTACCACATTGATGGTAGTCCACTGAACACAGAAGACGTTATAAAAGATCTGGGAACACAGGTTGACAGCAACCTCTCTTGTGATCACCACATTGCTACTATGGTCAGAAAGTCCTTCTATGTGGCACATCTCATTACTAAGGGTTTTGAATCCAGGAAGAAAGAGGTCATTGTCTTACTCTACTGTTCCCTCATTAGGCCAGTCATCAAGTACAATGCCCCATTTCGCATGTACCTCACTAGGCACCTGCAACAACTGGAGAGGCCACAAAAGTACCTCACAAAGAGGATCCTAGGCCTTAAACACTTGTCCTATATGGACAGACTCAAAAAACTTCAAGTATTCTCTGTCTCTTATCACCTACTTAGAGGCGATCTCTGCTTGACTTACAAAGCCATGTCTGACCCAGTTCTGTTAGAAATGCTACATCTATAGAAATCCCAATCCCTCCATACCACACACTCCAGAGACCTCAACCTCATTACCATAATTAACAGAACATGCTGGAGGGACAGGTTCATAACCCAGAGACTGCCCATGCTCTGGAACAGACTTCTCATACATGTCAAGCAGAGCACCTCTCTGACACTCTTCAAGAGAAATCTTGATGAATGGATGGGAAACAGAAAATTCACCCCAGGGATAACACCAGTGGCTCTACCCGACACAGGCACTGGGAACTAAGGTTGGGTGGCACTATGCCAGAGTAATCCTATGACCTATGTAAAGACCCCAGGACCATTAGCCTAGTACACACCTATGAACCTATGAATGTTTGTTCAACAAAAGTTTGAAGGAAATTTGAAAAAGTAAGGTAGCAGCAGCAATTACAGGTTCCGAGGAATTCCTGATTTGGGATAGATTTATAGTGGAAGTGAGACATCGATTTGGAAAGTGGAATGGCTGGCTATTCAGAGGTACAAGGTGTTGATTCACATGAATGAGCCACAGAAATTTGAGTCTGATGATGAACGGAAGGGAGCTGTTGGAGAAAACGACCTTGTAGCAATGGGATATGAGTTACCAGTACCTGAGATTTACCACCTTTTCAAGGAAATTCTGAAATTTTGCTTGGAAATGCCTCCACAAGTACTTTCACATGCCTAGTAGGCTATACCATGTTTACAAATCTATCATGGCATTATTGGAGGCAGGCAGATAGCTCTTGCAAGACATAGGTGCATTTACAGAAGAAGAATGGCAGAAACATGAAGTAGTATCGAGTCTAATTCTAATGTTAGAGAAAAGGGTAATATTTAGAAATCTGGAATGAAGGAATGAAGTGGATCCACCAACGATAACTGAGTTATACAGATTGTGGGATGACTTTTTCCTGAGAATAGGTGTTGTTGATAGAGAAGGGCATCCAGACGTGGAATGTAGACTAGTAGCTCCCATGGTCATAGGAGAAAAACAGATGAAAAAAATTAAGATGTACACATTGTCTTGGCTCTGTTTAACAATGGAGGGGGATATTCTCCTTCTGTGTTGACTTGCCATCAATAAGTTGAGTGTGATAATGTATTACTAATACCTTTGATTAGTGTAGTATGTTTTAACCCAGGAACTGTTTGATTAGGCTTAACAAAGCTGTTTCTATAATGATTCAGATGGTTTGTTTTAATTCTTATAACAAAGGATGATGGTCAAGTAGGCTTGAAGTACTGTGTATATCATTTCATTTTGGGGGCAGCCATATGCAGGATCCATGAGTTATGCATATGGTAACAAATGGAGCTAACATATCACTGATTCATAGTCTTTTGTAAGTTGCTGCATCTTTTTTCATTGAGCTTTATGTGCTATTATTATTATTATTATTATTATTATTATTATTATTATTGTATTGTTTACTTAATCAATTATGTGACTGTATTTTAAGGCAATTTTGTAAAGGAAATAAAAAATCAGGATGAATTGCTGCTTTTGTGTCTAGAAGAGAAGTACGGCATATCTGTTGGCGTGTTATATTATAATGCAGATCATCAGATCAAAAAAGGATTATGACAGGCTCAGAAACAAGACTAGTAGGAAGGTAAAGAGAAAGAAACTGAAGCACAGTCATTGGTGAAGTAATTGTGATGCAATATTCAGGGAAGCCATACCTGATGTAAAACTGAGGACTCCAACAACAGAGGTAATAAATCCTTGGCCCTGTCATCAACAATATCAACAAGATGATTGGGGAAGGAGTAAGAATCCCATTCAGCAAAAGTGGTAATGTCATGGTGTGGTGCTCAGTCCCTGGACTTTTTATAAAATGCCACAAAGAATACTGGGATGAATTCAAAGTATCATGAACAGTAGAAAATGTAAGGTTATAGTATTCTATACTGAAAATTACTAAAAAATATTTGGAGTACACTATGTCATTTTGGAGACCTCATACACATGAGTACAGAAGAACTGAACAGTTCATGATCTTAATAAAATAAAATGACTAAGGCAACATCACATATGCAGTTTTAAAGATGAAGATAGAGGCAGGACATTTTATGTACTTTAAGCTCACACACTTAGTTCAAGTGTTTGCAATGTTTAAAACACAAAATGTAAAATTACAAGAGGACACATCTGGGGAATGTATGGCAAATGGCTATGATGACATATGATAAAGTAATATTTAACAGAAAAGGTTCTAGTTGTTTGGACTGGCATTCTTGAAGATGTGTGATCAAGGACAGTAAATGAATTAAAGAGTGCAGTGAAACAGACATAAGTCAGCTCCTATGGAATGTGGAAAAAAGAAATAAGCTAATGATTTAGAATAAACTGCAGCTAATCCAACAGACAGAGAATCATGCAGACTTTGTGGCCAAGTGGTCCTTATCTGCCAACACAATTTTTGTTTCCAAGCCATTATAACTTTGGCTGCTTTTAGTACTTTCACTTGACAACTATAATGCAAAGACTTCTTTTAGCCATATAGTTAAAGTAATAGCTGCCATTTGTTCCCAAGCCCAGCTAGAATAAAAGAAATGTTTATCACCCAGAAAGCCAATTTTATATTTTCTCTTGAATGTTCCTCTGAAGCAAGATATAATCATTGATACCTACTTCTGCTCATGAGTTGGAAGGGGAGTGAAAAGAATATAATGAAATTTTGCATTTAAGCCATCAATGATACAAGTTTTCAAATGGTGAAACTAATTAATAACTTCAGCAGCTTATAATATTTGACACCAAATACAGAAAACAGCCATTTCTTTACATAATTTTATGAGCATGCCAGCTACCATTTTCAAATTGAGAGCATTCCTTCAACAATTTGGGAAGATTACTTCACTTTTACCATGCAATTGTAGATTTTGTGCAGGCTATAGAAATTTTCATTATTTTTTTCCATTAAATTAGATCACGCAAGAGTGTTTTACAATATGCAGCAAAAATAATAAGTAACACTCAAGTTATGCATGTTCATTAACTTTGATGAATGCAGCTTTGTCATGTAACCAGCTTTCACTATCTCCAGCTAGACTTTATTTAGAACACACACTTATTCAGAATACCTCACCACTGTGATGTCTGCCACATGTGATATCTAGCCCAAAATGTTTTTTTATGTCCTAATAAGGCATTTTACCCTTGCAGTAATAAACAACGCTGTGCAGCAGGCATGTGGACCAGGTATTGATTGATGCTTGCTTGTTTGGATTGAATGCTGACTATATGTAATGATGCAAGATTAAGCTTGGTGAAAAACATTTTATCTGGCATTAAACTAGGGCAAGGGGAGAGACAGAGCTAAATAAAGAGAGTGAGAGACACAGAAAACTAAGTAGGTGAAACAGAGTTTTCCGCTGGTGTACTGTAATTGCCATCTCTCCATTCTCATTGTTGCACTGATTAGACCCAACGATACTTATGTTTCAGGAACATCTCACAGAGGTGTTCCACGGGGTTCCATCCTTAGGCCACTTACTCTTTTCACTTGTTCTGAATAACCTTCCACTGAATCTCCCTCATATCAATTGTGTCCTTTATGCAGATATCATAGTTCTCTAAAAAGCCAACAAAAATACCTCTAACCTACAAAAAGAAATTCAGAGTGACTTTAAACTATCTGGAATGGGATTTATTCTGATAATCTGACAACCAACTTACACAAACATTCTCCAATGCTATTTGGCACACACCAAAAATATGATTTTGCTCAAGGCTGTATCATCATTGACCCTCTGGACCTCCTTTCCCTCATGTAACAGAGCAAAAGGGTCTAAGGCTCCTTTTTAGCCAGAACCTCACCTTTTATAAATGTGGAAACCCAAATACATAAAGCTTTAGCTGAACTGAAACGTTTCTACAGGATATCCTTATCTTCCATCTGTAAAAGCCTGATGTGCAATGAACATTAATGTATTACTTCCTAGACTTAAATATAATCCGACACAGTGGTACAGTAGATTGTGTTGTCGCCTCACAGCAATAGGTACCCCAGTTTGATTCTCATCTGGGGTTCCTTCTGTGTGGAGTATGTATATCCTCCCTGTGTTTATGTGACTTTCCACCAAGTGCTATGGTTTCCTCCCACACTCCAAAAACGTGTAGTAGATGAACACTCTAAATTGGCCATAGGTGTGAGTGTGTGGTCTAGATGAATTACTGCAACACGGATAGCCACCTGGTGGTGTCAACCTTGGCTCTAGATGATTATCACTGTTGAAGTGACACCCTGACCCTATGTGCAAAAATGGGAAAAAAGGGGTGATGGATGGAGTCATTGCCCTTGGTTTATCGCAAAATTGCATATGACTACAAAATAATTACACACATATATTAACTTATCCAGTAAAAACAAATATCATTCTCTTGCACTCAGCAGAGGCAAATGGCTTCCCATTAGAGATGAGGTTTGCATTTCCTTAATACATTCACCTTTAAATTTCTTAATCAAAATGCTGCCCTCCCCTTTCAATACAATGGGCATCGAAAGACATTCTTACTGTCCACACAATTCAAACACTCTCCTTCTATCTAGGCCTCCCTTCTCTCTTGTTGAAATTATTTTCTAAATTTGCCCCTACTGTTGGGACTCCTTACCAGAAGCAATAAGACAAGTCAGTGATCTTCCATCTTTCAAAAATGCTCTCCATACCCCTTTGCTTCATGAAAACAAATGTAACTGCTTTACAGATACAGGCTAAGAAACTACTTTTTACTCTTCAGTCCTGATACTGCTGCTATATTTCTGATATCTACTTATCTTCATTGGCTAACTAATATATTTAAAATCTGTGTGTGTGTATGTGTGTGTGTGGGGTGTATAATAGTAGTGTAATAGGTGGTAAAACATTTATTTATTCTATCCCTATTACTTCTACTCTGTTACATGACCAATACTATACTATGTGGACATTTGAACTGCAGTTTTAGCTGTCATCTATTCTGGAGCATGGATTTGTTATTTTATACTATGCAAATGTATAGGTGATTGGGTTTTGCCATCATTTCTACAACTACTTGCAAAACTTGGTACTATTCAGTTTTGTATTATATGTTTAATTTATACTTTTCTGTACTTAAAAACAATATTGCTTTGTGTGTGTAGTAAGTCTGCACTTTGTATTGGCCGTGAATCATTCAGGGCACGGCTAAAGAGACCCTACACCAGTGCACTTACCTAGTTAACAAACATCAACTAACTAAATAAATAAATATCTAGGTGATAAGGGAAAGGCAACAGTCTACCATTTCTGAACAATAACAGGCTAAAGAATTAAAACTAATTCAAGAAAAGAGCACCAGAGTGTATTCAGACAAATTAAAAGCAACAATTTGAGTAAATACAAATGTAATAGAAATCTTCTGTACTAAGTTAATAAAATCACTTTCTAGAATTCTTTCTCTCCTTGAAGGAATTAAATTAAGTGTAACTAGAAGAAGATGACTAATCCTAGGGATTTCTTCCTCCCACATTGCAAGATACTAGAGCCTGCATCTTCCACTGGGAGCACTGGACCGAATAACTTCTTAGTTCAGCCCCATCTGCCAGGAAAAGTGTTTGCATTCTTTGGCAAAGCCAATAGCCTGTGCAGCCAAACAACAGATGGAATCATGTGTACAATGGATAAACATAGTGAAAGCAAGTTGTCATATGAACTATTATTCTAAGTAAAATGAAAAGGCAAAAAAAAAACATATCAAATTTCAGAGCACTAAGCTTTTGGAGGAAGTCTGTAGGGACATTAAAAGGTAGCTTAAAATGACATTGTGCTTGAAATTGATGTTCTAGCACAGTGGGTCACTAGTTAAGGTTTCTGCCTTATGAACCCACAGCTGTAAAATCCACCAACTATGCACTAACAGGACTGGAAGAGAGAACTGAGCTGAAGAGTGGCTGCACTTACTCTGACAGAAACAGCCACTTTAATGCTTCTCTTTTCTGTATCATTTTAGGGCTGTTCTGAAGTAAATCTGCTAGCAAACAACACTGTAAAAGAAAGAAGTGGCAAGCATTTAACTTTAGTGTCGAAAAGTGTTGATTCAATATTGACAGAATTCCATAAGAAAAAGTGAATCTACCTCATGTTTATTTATTGCAGCAAATAAACATGTTTTTACTTTTTCTATCATCTCTCATATTTGTGAATGTTTCCTGAAAACATGCCCTGTTCATTTCCAGTTCACATCTACATACAGAAAATTATATTATATAAAATAGAATTGTCATTTTATTTTTCGTGACCATTTTTTATAGTGACTATTTAAAACATACAATAAGATCACGACTCAAAAACACCAAAATGTTCTTCTTTTTAAGTTGTCAATCCTTCCTGTATAATGATAATAGAAAAGTCCACCTTATATAACAGCGCTTGACATATCATTCCTTTTATGTGCACACTGTAGCCTCTAAATTTAAATTTCATTACCATAATATTAATTCACCCTTTTGTTTACCTCTCAACCCCCACTCTGGGAGAGATGACCACCTGTTTTTAAACATGCCCATGATTAATTGCAAAGGCCATATGTTTTTGAATGGAGCAAAATGTGGTTTGTCATTTGTTTTTAATTTGACTGAACTGAGTTGTGGCATTGCTTCAATATGGACTCTGTGCACATTTTGAT